>NW_025548800.1:0-27920 GCF_905237065.1 Salmo salar | reverse complement strand
GAGGGAGCAGGATGACTCTATAGTTATCACCTCTGAGGGGAGCAGGATGACTCTATATAGGTTGACTCTATAGTTATCACCTCTGAAGGAGCAGGATCCTCTATAGTTATCACCTCTGAGGGGAGAAGGATGACTCTATATAGGATGACTCTATAGTTATCACCTCTGAAGGACAGGATGACTCTATAGTTATCACCTCTGAGGGAGCAGGATGACTCTATAGTTATTACCTCTGAGGGAGCAGGATGACTCTATAGTTATTACCTCTGAGGGAGCAGGATGACTATATATAGGTTGACGCTATAGTTATCACCTCTGATGGAGCAGGATGACTCTTTAGTTATCACCTCTGAGGGAGCGGGATGACTCTATATAGGATGACTCTATAGTTATCACCTGCGAGGGAGCAGGATGACTCTTTAGTTATCACCTCTGAGGGAGCAGGATGCTCTATAGTTATTACCTCTGAGGGAGCAGGATGACTCTATATAGGATGACTCTAGAGTTATCACCTCTGAGGGAGCAGGATGACTCTATAATTATCACCACTGAGGGAGCAGGATGACTCTAAAGATATCACCTCTGAGGGAGCAGGATAACTCTACAGATATCACCTCTGATATAGCAGGATGACTCTATATAGGGTGACTCTATAGTTATCACCTCTGAGGGAGCAGGATGACTCTATAGTTATCAGCTCTGAAGGAGCAGGATTACTCTATAGTTATCACCTCTGAGGGAGCAGGATGACTCTATAGTTATCACCTCTGAAGGAGCAGGATGCTCTATAGTTATTACCTCTGAGGGAGCAGGATGACTCTATAGTTATCACCTCTGAGGGAGCAGGATGACTCTATAGTTATCACCTCTGAAGGAGCAGGATGCTCTATAGTTATTACCTCTGAGGGAGAAGGATGACTATATAGTTATCACATCTGAGGGAGCAGGATGACTCTATATAGGTTGACTCTATAGTTATCACCTCTGAAGGAGCAGGATGACTCTATAGTTATTACCTCTGAGGGAGAAGGATGACTCTATATAGGGTGACTCTATAGTTATCACCTCTGAGGGTGCAGGATGACTCTATAGTTATTACCCCTGAGGGAGCAGGATGACTCTATATAGGTTGACTCTATAGTTATCACCTCTGAGGGAGCAGGATGACTCTATAGTTATCACCTCTGAGGGAGAAGGATGACTCTATATAGGATGACTCTATAGTTATCACCTCTGAGGGAGCAGGATGACTCTATAGTTATCACCACTGAGGGAGCAGGATGACTCTAAAGATTTCACCTCTGAGGGAGCAGGATAACTCTACAGATATCACCTCTGAGATAGCAGGATGACTCTATATAGGGTGACTCTATAGTTATCACCTCTGAAGGAGAAGGATGCTCTATAGTTATTACCTCTGAAGGAGCAGGATGCTCTATAGTTATTACCTCTGAGGGAGCAGGATGACTCTATAGTTATCACCTCTGAGGGAGCAGGATGACTCTATAGTTATCACCTCTGAAGGAGCAGGATGCTCTATAGTTATTACCTCTGAGGGAGAAGGATGACTATATAGTTATCACATTTGAGGGAGCAGGATGACTCTATATAGGTTGACTCTATAGTTATCACCTCTGAGGGAGCAGAATGACTCTATAGTTATCACCTCTGAGGGAGCAGGATGACTCTATAGTTATCACATCTGAGGGAGCAGGATGACTCTATATAGGATGACTCTATAGTTATCACCTCTGGAAGAGCAGGATGCTCTATAGTTATTACCTCTGAGGGAGAAGGATGACTATGTAGTTATCACATCTGAGGGAGCAGGTTGACTCTATAGTTATCACCTCTGAGTGAGCAGGATGACTCTATAGTTATCACCTCTGAGGGAGCGGGATGACTCTATATAGGATGACTCTATAGTTATCACCTCTGAGGGAGCAGGATGACTCTATCGTTATCACCTCTGAAGGAGCAGGATGACTCTATAGTTATCACCTCTGAGGGAGCAGGATGACTCTTTAGTTATCACCTCTGAGGGAGCAGGATGACTCTATATAGGATGACTCTGTAGTTATCACCTCTGAGGGAGTGGAATGACTCTATATAGGATGACTCTATCGTTATCACCTCTGAGGGAGGAGGATGACTCGATAATTATCACCTCTGAGGGAGCAGGATGACTCTATAGTTGTCACCTCTGAGGGAGCAGGGTGACGCTATAGTTATCACCTCTGAGGGAGAAGGATGACTCTATAGTTATCACCTCTGAGGGAGCAGGATGACTCTATAGTTATTACCTCTGAGGGAGCAGGATGGCTCTATAGTTATAACCTCTGAGGGAGCAGGATGGCTCTATTGTTATCACCTCTGAGGAAGCAGGATGGCTCTATAGTTATCACCTCTGAGGGAGCAGGATGCTCTATAGTTATCACCTCTGAGAGAGCAGGATGCTCTACAGTTATCACCTCTGAGGGAGCAGGATGCTCTATAGTTATCACCTCTGAAGGAGCAGGATGCTCGATAGTTATCACCTCTGAGGGAGCAGGATGCTCTATAGTTATCACCTCTGAGGGAGCAGGATGCTCTACAGTTATCACCTCTGAGGGAGCAGGATGCTCTACAGTTATCACCTCTGATGGAGCAGGATAGTCTATATAGGATGACTCTATAGTTATCACCTCTGAAGGAGCAGGATGAACTATAGTTATCAACTCTGAGGGAGCATGATGGCTCTATAGTTATCACCTCTGAAGGAGCAGGATGATCTATAGTTATTAACTCTGAGGGAGCAGGACGACTCTATAGTTATCACCTCTGAAGGAGCAGGTTGCTCTATAGTTTTTACCTCTGAGGGAGCAGGATGACTCTATAGTTATTTCCTCCTAGGGAGCAGGATGACTCTATAGTTATCACCTCTGAAGGAGCAGGATGCTCTATAGTTATTACCTCTGAGGGAGCAGGATGACTCTATATAGTTTGACTCTATAGTTATCACCTCTGAGATAGCAGGATGACTCTATATAGGGTCTCTATAGTTATCACCTCTGAGGGAGCAGGATGACTCTATAATTATCACCTCTGAGGGAGCAGGCTGACTCTCTAGTTATCACCACTGAGGGAGCAGGATAACTCTAAAGATATCACCTCTGAGGGAGCAGGATGACTCTATAATTATCACCTCTGAGGGAGCAGGATGACTCTATAGTTGTCACCTCTGAGGGAGCAGGGTGACGCTATAGTTATCACCTCTGAGGGAGAAGGATGACTCTATAGTTATCACCTCTGAGGGAGCAGGATGACTCTATAGTTATTACCTCTGAGGGAGCAGGATGGCTCTATAGTTATAACCTCTGAGGGAGCAGGATGGCTCTATTGTTATCACCTCTGAGGAAGCAGGATGGCTCTATAGTTATCACCTCTGAGGGAGCAGGATGCTCTATAGTTATCACCTCTGAGAGAGCAGGATGCTCTACAGTTATCACCTCTGAGGAGCAGGATGCTCTATAGTTATCACCTCTGAAGGAGCAGGATGCTCGATAGTTATCACCTCTGAGGGAGCAGGATGCTCTATAGTTATCACCTCTGAGGGAGCAGGATGCTCTACAGTTATCACCTCTGAGGGAGCAGGATGCTCTACAGTTATCACCTCTGATGGAGCAGGATAGTCTATATAGGATGACTCTATAGTTATCACCTCTGAAGGAGCAGGATGAACTATAGTTATCAACTCTGAGGGAGCATGATGGCTCTATAGTTATCACCTCTGAAGGAGCAGGATGATCTATAGTTATTAACTCTGAGGGAGCAGGACGACTCTATAGTTATCACCTCTGAAGGAGCAGGTTGCTCTATAGTTTTTACCTCTGAGGGAGCAGGATGACTCTATAGTTATTTCCTCCTAGGGAGCAGGATGACTCTATAGTTATCACCTCTGAAGGAGCAGGATGCTCTATAGTTATTACCTCTGAGGGAGCAGGATGACTCTATATAGTTTGACTCTATAGTTATCACCTCTGAGATAGCAGGATGACTCTATATAGGGTCTCTATAGTTATCACCTCTGAGGGAGCAGGATGACTCTATAATTATCACCTCTGAGGGAGCAGGCTGACTCTCTAGTTATCACCACTGAGGGAGCAGGATAACTCTAAAGATATCACCTCTGAGGGAGCAGGATAACTCTATAGTTATCACCTCTGAGATAGCAGGATGACTCTATATAGGGTCTCTATAGTTATCACCTCTGAGGGAGCAGGATGACTCTATAGTTATCACCTCTGAGGGAGCAGGATGGCTCTATAGTTATCACCTCTGAGGGAGCAGGATGCTCTATAGTTATCACCTCTGAGGGAGCAGGATGCTCTATAGTTATCATCTCTGAGGGAGCAGGATGCCTCCATAGTTATCACCTCTGAGGGAGCAGGATGCTCTACAGTTATCACCTCAGAGGGAGCAGGATGCTCTATAGTGATCACCTCTAAGGGAGCAGGATGCTCTATAGTTATCACCTCTGAGGGAGCAGGATGCTCTACAGTTATCACCTCTGAGGGAGCAGGATGACTCTACAGTTATCACCTCTGAGGGAGCAGGATGGCTCTATAGTTATCACCTCTGAAGGAGCAGGATGCTCTATAGTTATTACCTCTGAGGGAGCAGGATGACTCTATTGTTATCACCTCTGAGGGAGAAGGATGACTCTATATAGGATGACTCTATAGTTATCACCTCTGAGGGAGCAGGATGACTCTATATAGGTTGACTCTATAGTTATCACCTCTGAAGGAGCAGGAAGCTCTATAGTTATCACCTCTGAGGGAGCAGGATGACTCTATATAGGATGACTCTATAGTTATCACCTCTGAAGGAGCAGCATGACTCGGTAGTTATCACCTCTGAGGGAGCAGGATGACTCTATAGTTATCACCTCTGAAGGAGCAGGATGACTCTATAGTTATTACCTCTGAGGGAGCAGGATGACTCTATATAGGGTGACTCTATAGTTATCACCTCTGAGGGAGCAGGATGACTCTGTAGTTATCACCTCTGAAGGAGCAGGATGACTCTATAGTTATTACCTCTGAGGGAGAAGGATGACTTTATATAGGGTGACTCTATAGTTATCACCTCTGAGGGAGCAGGATGATTCTATAGATATTACCCCTGAGGGAGCAGGATGACTCTATAAAGGTTGAGTCTATAGTTATCACCTCTGAAGGAGCAGGATGACTCTATAGTTATTACCTCTGAGGGAGAAGGATGACTCTATATAGGGTGACTCTATAGTTATCACCTCTGAGGGAGCAGGATGACTCTATAGTTATTACCCCTGAGGGAGCAGGATGACTCTATATAGGTTGACTCTATAGTTATCACCTCTGAGGGAGAAGGATGACTCTATAGTTATCAGCTCTGAAGGAGCAGGATTACTCTATAGTTATCACCTCTGAGGGAGCAGTATGACTCTATAGTTATCACCTGTGAAGGAGCAGGATGCTCTATAGTTATTACCTCTGAAGGAGCAGGATGCTCTATAGTTATTACCTCTGAGGGAGAAGGATGACTATATAGTTATCACCTCTGAGGGAGAAGGATGACTCTATAGTTATCACCTCTGAGGGAGCAGGATGCTCTATATAGGATGACTCTATAGTTATCACCTCTGAGGGAGCAGGATGCTCTATAGTTATCACCTCTGAGGGAGCAGGATGACTCTATAGTTATTACCCCTGAGGGAGCAGGATGACTCTATATAGGTTGACTCTATAGTTATCACCTCTGAAGGAGCAGGATGACTCTATAGTTATTACCTCTGAGGGAGAAGGATGACTCTATATAGGGTGACTCTATAGTTATCACCTCTGAGGGAGCAGGATGACTCTATAGTTATTACCCCTGAGGGAGCAGGATGACTCTATATAGGTTGACTCTATAGTTATCACCTCTGAGGGAGCAGGATGACTCTATAGTTATCACCACTGAGGGAGCAGGATGACTCTAAAGATTTCACCTCTGAGGGAGCAGGATAACTCTACAGATATCACCTCTGAGATAGCAGGATGACTCTATATAGGGTGAATCTATAGTTATCACCTCTGAGGGAGAAGGATGACTCTATAGTTATCACCTCTGAGGGAGCAGGATGACTCTATATAGGATAACTCTATAGTTATCACCTCTGAGGGAGCAGGATGCTCTATATAGGATGACACTATAGTTATCACCTCTGAGGGAGCAGGATGCTCTATAGTTATCACCTCTGAGGGAGCAGGATGACTCAATATAGGATTATTCTATAGTTATCACCTCTGAGGGAGAAGGATGACTCTATAGATATCACCTCTGAGGGAGCAGGATGGCTCTATAGTTATCACCTCTGAGGGAGCAGGATGACTCTAAAGTTATCACCTCTGAGGGAGCAGGATGACTCTATAGTTATCACCTCTGAAGGAGCAGGATGACTCGATAGTTATCACCTCTGAGGGAGCAGGATGACTCTATAGTTATCATCACTGAAGGAGCAGGATGACTCTATAGTTATTACCTCTGAGGGAGCAGGATGACTCTATATAGGGTGACTCTATAGTTATCACCTCTGAGGGAGCAGGATGACTCTATAGTTATCACCTCTGAGGGAGCAGGATGACTCTATATAGGATGACTCTATAGTTATCACCTCTGAAGGAGCAGGATGACTCGATAGTTATCACCTCTGAGGGAGCAGGATGACTCTATAGTTATCACCTCTGAAGGAGCAGGATGACTCTATAGTTATTACCTCTGAGGGAGCAGGATGACTCTATATAGGGTGACTCTATAGTTATCACCTCTGAGGGAGCAGGATGACTCTATAGTTATCACCTCTGAAGGAGCAGGATGACTCTATAGTTATTACCTCTGAGGGAGAAGGATGACTATATATAGGGTGACTCTATAGTTATCACCTCTGAGGGAGCAGGATGACTCTATAGTTATTACCCCTGAGGGAGCAGGATGACTCTATATAGGTTGACTCTATAGTTATCACCTCTGAAGGAGCAGGATGACTATATAGTTATTACCTCTGAGGGAGAAGGATGACTCTTTATAGGGTGACTCTATAGTTATCACCTCTGAGGGAGCAGGATGACTCTATAGTTATTACCCCTGAGGGAGCAGGATGACTCTATATAGGTTGACTCTATAGTTATCACCTCTGAGGGAGCAGGATGACTCTATTGTTATCACCTCTGAGGGAGAAGGATGACTATATAGTTATCACCTCTGAGGGAGAAGGATGACTCTATAGTTATCACCTCTGAGGGAGCAGGATGACTCTATATAGGATAACTCTATAGTTATCACCTCTGAGGGAGCAGGATGCTCTATATAGGATGACACTATAGTTATCACCTCTGAGGGAGCAGGATGCTCTATAGTTATCACCTCTGAGGGAGCAGGATGACTCTATATAGGATTATTCTATAGTTATCACCTCTGAGGGAGAAGGATGACTCTATAGATATCACCTCTGAGGGAGCAGGATGGCTCTATAGTTATCACCTCTGAGGGGAGCAGGATGACTCTAAAGTTATCACCTCTGAGGGAGCAGGATGACTCTATAGTTATCACCTCTGAGGGAGCAGGATGACTCTATATAGGATGACTCTATAGTTATCACCTCTGAAGGAGCAGGATGACTCGGTAGTTATCACCTCTGAGGGAGCAGGATGACTCTATAGTTATCATCACTGAAGGAGCAGGATGACTCTATAGTTATTACCTCTGAGGGAGCAGGATGACTCTATATAGGGTGACTCTATAGTTATCACCTCTGAGGGAGCAGGATGACTCTATAGTTATCACCTCTGAGGGAGCAGGATGACTCTATATAGGATGACTCTATAGTTATCACCTCTGAAGGAGCAGGATGACTCGATAGTTATCACCTCTGAGGGAGCAGGATGACTCTATAGTTATCACCTCTGAAGGAGCAGGATGACTCTATAGTTATTACCTCTGAGGGAGCAGGATGACTCTATATAGGGTGACTCTATAGTTATCACCTCTGAGGGAGCAGGATGACTCTATAGTTATCACCTCTGAAGGAGCAGGATGACTCTATAGTTATTACCTCTGAGGGAGAAGGATGACTCTATATAGGGTGACTCTATAGTTATCACCTCTGAGGGAGCAGGATGACTCTATAGTTATTACCCCTGAGGGAGCAGGATGACTCTATATAGGTTGACTCTATAGTTATCACCTCTGAAGGAGCAGGATGACTATATAGTTATTACCTCTGAGGGAGAAGGATGACTCTTTATAGGGCGACTCTATAGTTATCACCTCTGAGGGAGCAGGATGACTCTATAGTTATTACACCTGAGGGAGCAGGATGACTCTATATAGGTTGACTCTATAGTTATCACCTCTGAGGGAGCAGGATGACTCTATTGTTATCACCTCTGAGGGAGAAGGATGACTATATAGTTATCACCTCTGAGGGAGAAGGATGACTCTATAGTTATCACCTCTGAGGGAGCAGGATGACTCTATATAGGATAACTCTATAGTTATCACCTCTGAGGGAGCAGGATGCTCTATATAGGATGACACTATAGTTATCACCTCTGAGGGAGCAGGATGCTCTATAGTTATCACCTCTGAGGGAGCAGGATGACTCTATATAGGATTATTCTATAGTTATCACCTCTGAGGGAGAAGGATGACTCTATAGATATCACCTCTGAGGGAGCAGGATGGCTCTATAGTTATCACCTCTGAGGGAGCAGGATGACTCTAAAGTTATCACCTCTGAGGGAGCAGGATGACTCTATAGTTATCACCTCTGAGGGAGCAGGATGACTCTATATAGGATGACTCTATAGTTATCACCTCTGAAGGAGCAGGATGACTCGATAGTTATCACCTCTGAGGGAGCAGGATGACTCTATAGTTATCATCACTGAAGGAGCAGGATGACTCTATAGTTATTACCTCTGAGGGAGCAGGATGACTCTATATAGGGTGACTCTATAGTTATCACCTCTGAGGGAGCAGGATGACTCTATAGTTATCACCTCTGAGGGAGCAGGATGACTATATAGTTATTACCTCTGAGGGAGAAGGATGACTCTTTATAGGGTGACTCTATAGTTATCACCTCTGAGGGAGCAGGATGACTCTATAGTTATTACCCCTGAGGGAGCAGGATGACTCTATATAGGTTGACTCTATAGTTATCACCTCTGAGGGAGCAGGATGACTCTATTGTTATCACCTCTGAGGGAGAAGGATGACTATATAGTTATCACCTCTGAGGGAGAAGGATGACTCTATAGTTATCACCTCTGAGGGAGCAGGATGACTCTATATAGGATAACTCTATAGTTATCACCTCTGAGGGAGCAGGATGCTCTATATAGGATGACACTATAGTTATCACCTCTGAGGGAGCAGGATGCTCTATAGTTATCACCTCTGAGGGAGCAGGATGACTCTATATAGGATTATTCTATAGTTATCACCTCTGAGGGAGAAGGATGACTCTATAGATATCACCTCTGAGGGAGCAGGATGGCTCTATAGTTATCACCTCTGAGGGAGCAGGATGACTCTAAAGTTATCACCTCTGAGGGGAGCAGGATGACTCTATAGTTATCACCTCTGAGGGAGCAGGATGACTCTATATAGGATGACTCTATAGTTATCACCTCTGAAGGAGCAGGATGACTCGGTAGTTATCACCTCTGAGGGAGCAGGATGACTCTATAGTTATCATCACTGAAGGAGCAGGATGACTCTATAGTTATTACCTCTGAGGGAGCAGGATGACTCTATATAGGGTGACTCTATAGTTATCACCTCTGAGGGAGCAGGATGACTCTATAGTTATCACCTCTGAGGGAGCAGGATGACTCTATATAGGATGACTCTATAGTTATCACCTCTGAAGGAGCAGGATGACTCGATAGTTATCACCTCTGAGGGAGCAGGATGACTCTATAGTTATCACCTCTGAAGGAGCAGGATGACTCTATAGTTATTACCTCTGAGGGAGCAGGATGACTCTATATAGGGTGACTCTATAGTTATCACCTCTGAGGGAGCAGGATGACTCTATAGTTATCACCTCTGAAGGAGCAGGATGACTCTATAGTTATTACCTCTGAGGGAGAAGGATGACTCTATATAGGGTGACTCTATAGTTATCACCTCTGAGGGAGCAGGATGACTCTATAGTTATTACCCCTGAGGGAGCAGGATGACTCTATATAGGTTGACTCTATAGTTATCACCTCTGAAGGAGCAGGATGACTATATAGTTATTACCTCTGAGGGAGAAGGATGACTCTTTATAGGGTGACTCTATAGTTATCACCTCTGAGGGAGCAGGATGACTCTATAGTTATTACACCTGAGGGAGCAGGATGACTCTATATAGGTTGACTCTATAGTTATCACCTCTGAGGGAGCAGGATGACTCTATTGTTATCACCTCTGAGGGAGAAGGATGACTATATAGTTATCACCTCTGAGGGAGAAGGATGACTCTATAGTTATCACCTCTGAGGGAGCAGGATGACTCTATATAGGATAACTCTATAGTTATCACCTCTGAGGGAGCAGGATGCTCTATATAGGATGACACTATAGTTATCACCTCTGAGGGAGCAGGATGCTCTATAGTTATCACCTCTGAGGGAGCAGGATGACTCTATATAGGATTATTCTATAGTTATCACCTCTGAGGGAGAAGGATGACTCTATAGATATCACCTCTGAGGGAGCAGGATGGCTCTATAGTTATCACCTCTGAGGGAGCAGGATGACTCTAAAGTTATCACCTCTGAGGGAGCAGGATGACTCTATAGTTATCACCTCTGAGGGAGCAGGATGACTCTATATAGGATGACTCTATAGTTATCACCTCTGAAGGAGCAGGATGACTCGATAGTTATCACCTCTGAGGGAGCAGGATGACTCTATAGTTATCATCACTGAAGGAGCAGGATGACTCTATAGTTATTACCTCTGAGGGAGCAGGATGACTCTATATAGGGTGACTCTATAGTTATCACCTCTGAGGGAGCAGGATGACTCTATAGTTATCACCTCTGAGGGAGCAGGATGACTCTATATAGGATGACTCTATAGTTATCACCTCTGAAGGAGCAGGATGACTCGATAGTTATCACCTCTGAGGGAGCAGGATGACTCTATAGTTATCACCTCTGAAGGAGCAGGATGACTCTATAGTTATTACCTCTGAGGGAGCAGGATGACTCTATATAGGGTGACTCTATAGTTATCACCTCTGAGGGAGCAGGATGACTCTATAGTTATCACCTCTGAAGGAGCAGGATGACTCTATAGTTATTACCTCTGAGGGAGAAGGATGACTCTATGTAGGGTGACTCTATAGTTATCACCTCTGAGGGAGCAGGATGACTCTATAGTTATTACCCCTGAGGGAGCAGGATGACTCTATATAGGTTGACTCTATAGTTATCACCTCTGAAGGAGCAGGATGACTATATAGTTATTACCTCTGAGGGAGAAGGATGACTCTTTATAGGGTGACTCTATAGTTATCACCTCTGAGGGAGCAGGATGACTCTATAGTTATTACCCCTGAGGGAGCAGGATGACTCTATATAGGTTGACTCTATAGTTATCACCTCTGAGGGAGCAGGATGACTCTATTGTTATCACCTCTGAGGGAGAAGGATGACTCTATATAGGATGACTCTATAGTTATCACCACTGAGGGAGCAGGCTGACTCTAAAGATTTCACCTCTGAGGGAGCAGGATAACTCTACAGATATCACCTCTGAGATAGCAGGATGACTCTATATAGGGTGACTCTATAGTTATCACCTCTGAGGGAGAAGGATGACTCTATAGTTATCACCTCTGAAGGAGCAGGATGCTCTATAGTTATTACCTCTGAAGGAGCAGGATGCTCTATAGTTATTACCTCTGAGGGAGAGGGATGACTATATAGTTATCACCTCTGAGGGAGAAGGATGACTCTATAGTTATCACCTCTGAGGGAGCAGGATGACTCTATATAGGATAACTCTATAGTTATCACCTCTGAGGGAGCAGGATGCTCTATATAGGATGACTCTATAGTTATCACCTCTGAGGGAGCAGGATGACTCTATATAGGATGACTCTAAAGTTATCACCTCTGAGGGAGCAGGATGACTCTATAGTTATCACCTCTGAGGGAGCAGGATGACTCTATATAAGAAGACGCTATAGTTAACACCTCTGAAGGAGCAGGATGACTCGATAGTTATCACCTCTGAGGGAGCAGGATGACTCTATAGTTATCACCTCTGAAGGAGCAGGATGACTCTATAGTTATTACCTCTGAGGGAGCAGGATAACTCTATATAGGGTGACTCTATAGTTACCACCTCTGAGGGAGCAGGATGACTCTATAGTTATCACCTCTGAAGGAGCAGGATGACTCTATAGTTATTACCTCTGAGGGAGAAGGATGACTCTATATAGGGTGACTCTATAGTTATCACCTCTGAGGGAGCAGGATGACTCTATAGTTATTACCCCTGAGGGAGCAGGATGACTCTATATAGGTTGACTCTATAGTTATCACCTCTGAAGGAGCAGGATGACTCTATAGTTATTACCTCTGAGGGAGAAGGATGACTCTTTATAGGGTGACTCTATAGTTATCACCTCTGAGGGAGCAGGATGACTCTATAGTTATTACCCCTGAGGGAGCAGGATGACTCTATATAGGTTGACTCTATAGTTATCACCTCTGAGGGAGCAGGATGACTCTATTGTTATCACCTCTGAGGGAGAAGGATGACTCTATATAGGATGACTCTATAGTTATCACCTCTGAGGGAGCAGGATGACTCTATAGTTATCACCACTGAGGGAGCATGATGACTCTAAAGATTTCACCTCTGAGGGAGCAGGATAACTCTACAGATATCACCTCTGAGATAGCAGGATGACGCTATATTTGTTGACTCTATAGTTATCACCTCTGAGGGAGAAGGATGACTCTATAGTTATCAGCTCTGAAGGAGCAGGATTACTGTATAGTTATCACCTCTGAGGGAGCAGTATGACTCTATAGTTATCGCCTCTGAAGGAGCAGGATGCTCTATAGTTATTACCTCTGAAGGAGCAGGATGCTCTATAGTTATTACCTCTGAGGGAGAAGGATGACTATATAGTTATCACCTCTGAGGGAGAAGGATGACTCTATAGTTATCACCTCTGAGGGAGCAGGATGACTCTATATAGGATAACTCTATAGTTATCACCTCTGAGGGAGAAGGATGCTCTATATAGGATGACTCTATAGTTATCACCTCTGAGGGAGCAGGATGCTCTATAGTTATCACCTCTGAGGGAGCAGGATGACTCTATATAGGATTATTCTATAGTTATCACCTCTGAGGGAGCAAGATGACTCCAAATAGGATGACTCTAAAGTTATCACCTCTGAGGGAGCAGGATGACTCTATAGATATCACCTCTGAGCGAGCAGGATGACTCTATAGTTATCACCTTTGAGGGAGAAGGATGACTCTATATAGGATTATTCTATAGTTATCACCTCTGAGGGAGCAAGATGACTCCAAATAGGATGACTCTAAAGTTATCACCTCTGAGGGAGCAGGATGGCTCTATAGATATCACCTCTGAGGGAGCAGGATGGCTCTATAGTTATCACCTCTGAGGGAGCAGGATGACTCTATAGTTATCATCTCTGAAGGAGCAGGATGACTCTATAGTTATTACCTCTGAGGGAGCAGGATGACTCTATATAGGGTGACTCTATAGTTATCACCTCTGAGGGAGCAGGATGACTCTATAGTTATCACCTCTGAGGGAGCAGGATGACTCTATATAGGATGACTCTATAGTTATCACCTCTGAAGGAGCAGGATGACTCGATAGTTATCACCTCTGAGGGAGCAGGATGACTCTATAGTTATCACCTCTGAAGGAGCAGGATGACTCTATAGTTATTACCTCTGAGGGAGCAGGATGACTCTATATAGGGTGACTCTATAGTTATCACCTCTGAGGGAGCAGGATGACTCTATAGTTATCACCTCTGAAGGAGCAGGATGACTCTATAGTTATTACCTCTGAGGGAGAAGGATGACTCTATATAGGGTGACTCTATAGTTATCACCTCTGAGGGAGCAGGATGACTCTATAGTTATTACCCCTGAGGGAGCAGGATGACTCTATATAGGTTGACTCTATAGTTATCACCTCTGAGGGAGCAGGATGACTCTATTGTTATCACCTCTGAGGGAGAAGGATGACTCTATATAGGATGACTCTATAGTTATCACCTCTGAGGGAGCAGGATGACTCTATAGTTATCACCACTGAGTGAGCAGGATGACTCTAAAGATTTCACCTCTGAGGGAGCAGGATAACTCTACAGATATCACCTCTGAGATAGCAGGATGACTCTATATAGGGTGACTCTATAGTTATCACCTCTGAGGGAGAAGGATGACTCTATAGTTATCAGCTCTGAAGGAGCAGGATTACTCTATAGTTATCACCTCTGAGGGAGCAGTATGACTCTATAGTTATCACCTCTGAAGGAGCAGGATGCTCTATAGTTATTACCTCTGAAGGAGCAGGATGCTCTATAGTTATTACCTCTGAGGGAGAAGGATGACTATATAGTTATCACCTCTGAGGGAGAAGGATGACTCTATAGTTATCACCTCTGAGGGAGCAGGATGACTCTATATAGGATAACTCTATAGTTATCACCTCTGAGGGAGCAGGATGCTCTATATAGGATGACTCTATAGTTATCACCTCTGAGGGAGCAGGATGCTCTATAGTTATCACCTCTGAGGGAGCAGGATGACTCTATATAGGATTATTCTATAGTTATCACCTCTGAGGGAGCAAGATGACTCCAAATAGGATGACTCTAAAGTTATCACCTCTGAGGGAGCAGGATGACTCTATAGTTATCACCTCTGAGGGAGCAGGATGACTCTATATAGGATGACTCTATAGTTATCACCTCTGAAGGAGCAGGATGACTCGATAGTTATCACCTCTGAGGGAGCAGGATGACTCTATAGTTATCACCTCTGAAGGAGCAGGATGACTCTATAGTTATTACCTCTGAGGGAGCAGGATGACTCTATATAGGGTGACTCTATAGTTATCACCTCTGAGGGTGCAGGATGACTCTATAGTTATCACCTCTGAAGGAGCAGGATGACTCTATAGTTATTACCTCTGAGGGAGAAGGATGACTCTATATAGGGTGACTCTATAGTTATCACCTCTGAGGGAGCAGGATGACTCTATAGTTATTACCCCTGAGGGAGCAGGATGACTCTATATAGGTTGACTCTATAGTTATCACCTCTGAAGGAGCAGGATGACTCTATAGTTATTACCTCTGAGGGAGAAGGATGACTCTTTATAGGGTGACTCTATAGTTATCACCTCTGAGGGAGCAGGATGACTCTATAGTTATTACCCCTGATGGAGCAGGATGACTCTATATAGGTTGACTCTATAGTTATCACCTCTGAGGGAGCAGGATGACTCTATTGTTATCACCTCTGAGGGAGAAGGATGACTCTATATAGGATGACTCTATAGTTATCACCTCTGAGGGAGCAGGATGACTCTATAGTTATCACCACTGAGGGAGCAGGATGACTCTAAAGATTTCACCTCTGAGGGAGCAGGATAACTCTACAGATATCACCTCTGAGATAGCAGGATGACTCTATATAGGGTGACTATATAGTTATCACCTCTGAGGGAGAAGGATGACTCTATAGTTATCAGCTCTGAAGGAGCAGGATTACTCTATAGTTATCACCTCTGAGGGAGCAGTATGACTCTATAGTTATCACCTCTGAAGGAGCAGGATGCTCTATAGTTATTACCTCTGAAGGAGTAGGATGCTCTATAGTTATTACCTCTGAGGGAGAAGGATGACTATATAGTTATCACCTCTGAGGGAGAAGGATGACTCTATAGTTATCACCTCTGAGGGAGCAGGATGACTCTATATAGGATAACTCTATAGTTATCACCTCTGAGGGAGCAGGATGCTCTATATAGGATGACACTATAGTTATCACCTCTGAGGGAGCAGGATGCTCTATAGTTATCACCTCTGAGGGAGCAGGATGACTCTATATTTGATTATTCTATAGTTATCACCTCTGAGGGAGAAGGATGACTCTATAGATATCACCTCTGAGGGAGCAGGATGGCTCTATAGTTATCACCTCTGAGGGAGCAGGATGACTCTAAAGTTATCACCTCTGAGGGAGCAGGATGACTCTATAGTTATCACCTCTGAGGGAGCAGGATGACTCTATATAGGATGACTCTATAGTTATCACCTCTGAAGGAGCAGGATGACTCGATAGTTATCACCTCTGAGGGGAGCAGGATGACTCTATAGTTATCATCACTGAAGGAGCAGGATGACTCTATAGTTATTACCTCTGAGGGAGCAGGATGACTCTATATAGGGTGACTCTATAGTTATCACCTCTGAGGGAGCAGGATGACTCTATAGTTATCACCTCTGAGGGAGCAGGATGACTCTATATAGGATGACTCTATAGTTATCACCTCTGAAGGAGCAGGATGACTCGATAGTTATCACCTCTGAGGGAGCAGGATGACTCTATAGTTATCACCTCTGAAGGAGCAGGATGACTCTATAGTTATTACCTCTGAGGGAGCAGGATGACTCTATATAGGGTGACTCTATAGTTATCACCTCTGAGGGAGCAGGATGACTCTATAGTTATCACCTCTGAAGGAGCAGGATGACTCTATAGTTATTACCTCTGAGGGAGAAGGATGACTCTATATAGGGTGACTCTATAGTTATCACCTCTGAGGGAGCAGGATGACTCTATAGTTATTACCCCTGAGGGAGCAGGATGACTCTATATAGGTTGACTCTATAGTTATCACCTCTGAAGGAGCAGGATGACTATATAGTTATTACCTCTGAGGGAGAAGGATGACTCTTTATAGGGTGACTCTATAGTTATCACCTCTGAGGGAGCAGGATGACTCTATATAGGGTTGACTCTATAGTTATCACCTCTGAGGGAGCAGGATGACTCTATTGTTATCACCTCTGAGGGAGAAGGATGACTATATAGTTATCACCTCTGAGGGAGAAGGATGACTCTATAGTTATCACCTCTGAGGGAGCAGGATGACTCTATATAGGATAACTCTATAGTTATCACCTCTGAGGGAGCAGGATGCTCTATATAGGATGACACTATAGTTATCACCTCTGAGGGAGCAGGATGCTCTATAGTTATCACCTCTGAGGGAGCAGGATGACTCTATAAGGATTATTCTATAGTTATCACCTCTGAGGGAGAAGGATGACTCTATAGATATCACCTCTGAGGGAGCAGGATGGCTCTATAGTTATCACCTCTGAGGGAGCAGGATGACTCTAAAGTTATCACCTCTGAGGGAGCAGGATGACTCTATAGTTATCACCTCTGAGGGAGCAGGATGACTCTATATAGGATGACTCTATAGTTATCACCTCTGAAGGAGCAGGATGACTCGATAGTTATCACCTCTGAGGGAGCAGGATGACTCTATAGTTATCATCACTGAAGGAGCAGGATGACTCTATAGTTATTACCTCTGAGGGAGCAGGATGACTCTATATAGGGTGACTCTATAGTTATCACCTCTGAGGGAGCAGGATGACTCTATAGTTATCACCTCTGAGGGAGCAGGATGACTCTATATAGGATGACTCTATAGTTATCACCTCTGAAGGAGCAGGATGACTCGATAGTTATCACCTCTGAGGGAGCAGGATGACTCTATAGTTATCACCTCTGAAGGAGCAGGATGACTCTATAGTTATTACCTCTGAGGGAGCAGGATGACTCTATATAGGGTGACTCTATAGTTATCACCTCTGAGGGAGCAGGATGACTCTATAGTTATCACCTCTGAAGGAGCAGGATGACTCTATAGTTATTACCTCTGAGGGAGAAGGATGACTCTATATAGGGTGACTCTATAGTTATCACCTCTGAGGGAGCAGGATGACTCTATAGTTATTACCCCTGAGGGAGCAGGATGACTCTATATAGGTTGACTCTATAGTTATCACCTCTGAAGGAGCAGGATGACTATATAGTTATCTACCTCTGAGGGAGAAGGATGACTCTTTATAGGGTGACTCTATAGTTATCACCTCTGAGGGAGCAGGATGACTCTATAGTTATTACCCCTGAGGGAGCAGGATGACTCTATATAGGTTGACTCTATAGTTATCACCTCTGAGGGAGCAGGATGACTCTATTGTTATCACCTCTGAGGGAGAAGGATGACTATATAGTTATCACCTCTGAGGGAGAAGGATGACTCTATAGTTATCACCTCTGAGGGAGCATGATGACTCTATATAGGATAACTCTATAGTTATCACCTCTGAGGGAGCAGGATGCTCTATATAGGATGACACTATAGTTATCACCTCTGAGGGAGCAGGATGCTCTATAGTTATCACCTCTGAGGGAGCAGGATGACTCTATATAGGATTATTCTATAGTTATCACCTCTGCGTGAGAAGGATGACTCTATAGATATCACCTCTGAGGGAGCAGGATGGCTCTATAGTTATCACCTCTGAGGGAGCAGGATGACTCTAAAGTTATCACCTCTGAGGGAGCAGGATGACTCTATAGTTATCACCTCTGAGGGAGCAGGATGACTCTATATAGGATGACTCTATAGTTATCACCTCTGAAGGAGCAGGATGACTCGATAGTTATCACCTCTGAGGGAGCAGGATGACTCTATAGTTATCATCACTGAAGGAGCAGGATGACTCTATAGTTATTACCTCTGAGGGAGCAGGATGACTCTATATAGGGTGACTCTATAGTTATCACCTCTGAGGGAGCAGGATGACTCTATAGTTATCACCTCTGAGGGAGCAGGATGACTCTATATAGGATGACTCTATAGTTATCACCTCTGAAGGAGCAGGATGACTCGATAGTTATCACCTCTGAGGGAGCAGGATGACTCCTATAGTTATCACCTCTGAAGGAGCAGGATGACTCTATAGTTATTACCTCTGAGGGAGCAGGATGACTCTATATAGGGTGACTCTATAGTTATCACCTCTGAGGGGAGCAGGATGACTCTATAGTTATCACCTCTGAAGGAGCAGGATGACTCTATAGTTATTACCTCTGAGGGAGAAGGATGACTCTATATAGGGTGACTCTATAGTTATCACCTCTGAGGGAGCAGGATGACTCTATAGTTATTACCCCTGAGGGAGCAGGATGACTCTATATAGGTTGACTCTATAGTTATCACCTCTGAAGGAGCAGGATGACTATATAGTTATTACCTCTGAGGGAGAAGGATGACTCTTTATAGGAGTGACTCTATAGTTATCACCTCTGAGGGAGCAGGATGACTCTATAGTTATTACCCCTGAGGGAGCAGGATGACTCTATATAGGTTGACTCTATAGTTATCACCTCTGAGGGAGCAGGATGACTCTATTGTTATCACCTCTGAGGGAGAAGGATGACTCTATATAGGATGACTCTATAGTTATCACCACTGAGGAGCAGGCTGACTCTAAAGATTTCACCTCTGAGGGAGCAGGATAACTCTACAGATATCACCTCTGAGATAGCAGGATGACTCTATATAGGGTGAATCTATAGTTATCACCTCTGAGGGAGAAGGATGACTCTATAGTTATCACCTCTGAAGGAGCAGGATGCTCTATAGTTATTACCTCTGAAGGAGCAGGATGCTCTATAGTTATTACCTCTGAGGGAGAGGGATGACTATATAGTTATCACCTCTGAGGGAGAAGGATGACTCTATAGTTATCACCTCTGAGGGAGCAGGATGACTCTATATAGGATAACTCTATAGTTATCACCTCTGAGGGAGCAGGATGCTCTATATAGGATGACTCTATAGTTATCACCTCTGAGGGAGCAGGATGACTCTATATAGGATTATTCTATAGTTATCACCTCTGAGGGAGCAAGATGACTCCAAATAGGATGACTCTAAAGTTATCACCTCTGAGGGAGCAGGATGACTCTATAGTTATCACCTCTGAGGGAGCAGGATGACTCTATATAAGAAGACGCTATAGTTAACACCTCTGAAGGAGCAGGATGACTCGATAGTTATCACCTCTGAGGGAGCAGGATGACTCTATAGTTATCACCTCCGAAGGAGCAGGATGACTCTATAGTTATTACCTCTGAGGGAGCAGGATAACTCTATATAGGGTGACTCTATAGTTACCACCTCTGAGGGAGCAGGATGACTCTATAGTTATCACCTCTGAAGGAGCAGGATGACTCTATAGTTATTACCTCTGAGGGAGAAGGATGACTCTATATAGGGTGACTCTATAGTTATCACCTCTGAGGGAGCAGGATGACTCTATAGTTATTACCCCTGAGGGAGCAGGATGACTCTATATAGGTTGACTCTATAGTTATCACCTCTGAAGGAGCAGATGACTCTATAGTTATTACCTCTGAGGGAGAAGGATTACTCTTTATAGGGTGACTCTATAGTTATCACCTCTGAGGGAGCAGGATGACTCTATAGTTATTACCCCTGAGGGAGCAGGATGACTCTATATAGGTTGACTCTATAGTTATCACCTCTGAGGGAGCAGGATGACTCTATTGTTATCACCTCTGAGGGAGAAGGATGACTCTATATAGGATGACTCTATAGTTATCACCTCTGAGGGAGCAGGATGACTCTATAGTTATCACCACTGAGGGAGCAGGATGACTCTAAAAGATTTCACCTCTGAGGGAGCAGGATAACTCTACAGATATCACCTCTGAGATAGCAGGATGACGCTATATAGGTTGACTCTATAGTTATCACCTCTGAGGGAGAAGGATGACTCTATAGTTATCAGCTCTGAAGGAGCAGGATTACTCTATAGTTATCACCTCTGAGGGAGCAGTATGACTCTATAGTTATCACCTCTGAAGGAGCAGGATGCTCTATAGTTATTACCTCTGAAGGAGCAGGATGCTCTATAGTTATTACCTCTGAGGGAGAAGGATGACTATAGTTATCACCTCTGAGGGAGAAGGATGACTCTATAGTTATCACCTCTGAGGGAGCAGGATGACTCTATAGGATAACTCTATAGTTATCACCTCTGAGGGAGAAGGATGCTCTATATAGGATGACTCTATAGTTATCACCTCTGAGGGAGCAGGATGCTCGATAGTTATCACCTCTGAGGGAGCAGGATGCTCTATAGTTATTACCTCTGAGGAGAGGGATGACTATATAGTTATCACCTCTGAGGGAGAAGGATGACTCTATAGTTATCACCTCTGAGGGAGCAGGATGACTCTATATAGGATAACTCTATAGTTATCACCTCTGAGGGAGCAGGATGCTCTATATGGAGATGACTCTATAGTTATCACCTCTGAGGGAGCAGGATGACTCTATAGGATTATTCTATAGTTATCACCTCTGAGGGAGCAAGATGACTCCAAATAGGATGACTCTAAAGTTATCACCTCTGAGGGAGCAGGATGACTCTATGTTATCACCTCTGAGGGAGCAGGATGACTCTATATAAGAAGACGCTATAGTTAACACCTCTGAAGGAGCAGGATGACTCGATAGTTATCACCTCTGAGGGAGCAGGATGACTCTATAGTTATCACCTCTGAAGGAGCAGGATGACTCTATAGTTATTACCTCTGAGGGAGCAGGATAACTCTATATAGGGTGACTCTATAGTTACCACCTCTGAGGGAGCAGGATGACTCTATAGTTATCACCTCTGAAGGAGCAGGATGACTCTATAGTTATTACCTCTGAGGGAGCAGGATGACTCTATAGTTATTACCCCTGAGGGAGCAGGATGACTCTATATAGGTTGACTCTATAGTTATCACCTCTGAAGGAGCAGGATGACTCTATAGTTATTACCTCTGAGGGAGAAGGATGACTCTTTATAGGGTGACTCTATAGTTATCACCTCTGAGGGAGCAGGATGACTCTATAGTTATTACCCCTGAGGGAGCAGGATGACTCTATATAGGTTGACTCTATAGTTATCACCTCTGAGGGAGCAGGATGACTCTATTGTTATCACCTCTGAGGGAGAAGGATGACTCTATATAGGATGACTCTATAGTTATCACCTCTGAGGGAGCAGGATGACTCTATAGTTATCACCACTGAGGGAGCAGGATGACTCTAAAGATTTCACCTCTGAGGAGCAGGATAACTCTACAGATATCACCTCTGAGATAGCAGGATGACGCTATATAGGTTGACTCTATAGTTATCACCTCTGAGGGAGAAGGATGACTCTATAGTTATCAGCTCTGAAGGAGCAGGATTACTCTATAGTTATCACCTCTGAGGGAGCAGTATGACTCTATAGTTATCACCTCTGAAGGAGCAGGATGCTCTATAGTTATTACCTCTGAAGGAGCAGGATGCTCTATAGTTATTACCTCTGAGGGAGAAGGATGACTATATAGTTATCACCTCTGAGGGAGAAGGATGACTCTATAGTTATCACCTCTGAGGGAGCAGGATGACTCTATATAGGATAACTCTATAGTTATCACCTCTGAGGAGAAGGATGCTCTATATAGGATGACTCTATAGTTACTCACCTCTGAGGGAGCAGGATGCTCTATAGTTATCACCTCTGAGGGAGCAGGATGACTCTATATAGGATTATTCTATAGTTATCACCTCTGAGGGGAGCAAAGATGACTCCAAATAGGGATGACTCTAAAGTTATCACCTCTGAGGGAGCAGGATGACTCTATAGATATCACCTCTGAGCGAGCAGGATGACTCTATAGTTATCACCTTTGAGGGAGAAGGATGACTCTATATAGGATTATTCTATAGTTATCACCTCTGAGGGAGCAAGATGACTCCAAATAGGATGACTCTAAAGTTATCACCTCTGAGGGAGCAGGATGGCTCTATAGATATCACCTCTGAGGGAGCAGGATGGCTCTATAGTTATCACCTCTGAGGGAGCAGGATGACTCTATAGTTATCATCTCTGAAGGAGCAGGATGACTCTATAGTTATTACCTCTGAGGGAGCAGGATGACTCTATATAGGGTGACTCTATAGTTATCACCTCTGAGGGAGCAGGATGACTCTATAGTTATCACCTCTGAGGGAGCAGGATGACTCTATATAGGATGACTCTATAGTTATCACCTCTGAAGGAGCAGGATGACTCGATAGTTATCACCTCTGAGGGAGCAGGATGACTCTATAGTTATCACCTCTGAGGGAGCAGGATGACTCTATAGTTATCACCTCTGAAGGAGCAGGATGACTCTATAGTTATTACCTCTGAGGGAGAAGGATGACCTCTATATAGGGTGACTCTATAGTTATCACCTCTGAGGGAGAAGG
The DNA here is from genome assembly GCF_905237065.1 of Salmo salar. NCBI lineage: Eukaryota > Metazoa > Chordata > Actinopteri > Salmoniformes > Salmonidae > Salmo > Salmo salar. The sequence goes on along the minus strand of NW_025548800.1, from coordinate 4,432 downwards.
ATGACTCTATAGTTATTACCCCTGAGGGAGCAGGATGACTCTATATAGGTTGACTCTATAGTTATCACCTCTGAGGGAGCAGGATGACTCTATTGTTATCACCTCTGAGGGAGAAGGATGACTCTATATAGGATGACTCTATAGTTATCACCTCTGAGGAGCAGGATGACTCTATAGTTATCACCACTGAGGGAGCAGGATGACTCTAAAGATTTCACCTCTGAGGGAGCAGGATAACTCTACAGATATCACCTCTGAGATAGCAGGATGACTCTATATAGGGTGACTCTATAGTTATCATCCTCTGAGAGAAGGATGACTCTATAGTTATCAGCTCTGGAAGGAGCAGGATTACTCTATAGTTATCACCTCTGAGGAGCAGTATGACTCTATAGTTATCACCTCTGAAGGAGCAGGATGCTCTATAGTTATTACCTCTGAAGGAGCAGGATGCTCTATAGTTATTACCTCTGAGGGAGAAGGATGACTATACAGTTATCACCTCTGAGGGAGAAGGATGACTCTATAGTTATCACCTCTGAGGGAGCAGGATGACTCCCATATAGGATAACTCTATAGTTATCACCTCTGAGGGAGCAGGATGCTCTATATAGGATGACTCTATAGTTATCACCTCTCTGAGGGAGCAGGATGCTCTATAGTTATCACCTCTGAGGGAGCAGGATGACTCTATATAGGATTATTCTATAGTTATCACCTCTGAGGGAGCAAGATGACTCCAAATAGGGATGACTCTAAAGTTATCACCTCTGAGGGAGCAGGATGACTCTATAGTTATCACCTCTGAGGGAGCAGGATGACTCTACATAGGATGACTCTATAGTTATCACCTCTGAAGGAGCAGGATGACTCGATAGTTATCACCTCTGAGGGGAGCAGGATGACTCTATAGTTATCACCTCTGAAGGAGCAGGATGACTCTATAGTTATTACCTCTGAGGGAGCAGGATGACTCTATATAGGGTGACTCTATAGTTATCACCTCTGAGGGTGCAGGATGACTCTATAGTTATCACCTCTCGAAGGAGCAGGATGACTCTATAGTTATTACCTCTGGAGGGAGAAGGATGACTCTATATAGGGTGACTCTATAGTTATCACCTCTGAGGGAGCAGGATGACTCTATTGTTATCACCTCTGAGGGAGAAGGATGACTCTATATAGGATGACTCTATAGTTATCACCTCTGAGGGAGCAGGAAGACTCTATAGTTATCACCACTGAGGGAGCAGGATGACTCTAAAGATTTCACCTCTGAGGAGCAGGATAACTCTACAGATATCACCTCTGAGATAGCAGGATGACTCTATATAGGGTGACTATATGTTATCACCTCTGAGGGAGAAGGATGACTCTATAGTTATCAGCTCTGAAGGAGCAGGATTACTCTATAGTTATCACCTCTGAGGGAGCAGTATGACTCTATAGTTATCACCTCTGAAGGAGCAGGATGCTCTATAGTTATTACCTCTGAAGGAGTAGGATGCTCTATAGTTATTACCTCTGAGGGAGAAGGATGACTATATAGTTATCACCTCTGAGGGAGAAGGATGACTCTATAGTTATCACCTCTGAGGGAGCAGGATGACTCTATATAGGATAACTCTATAGTTATCACCTCTGAGGGAGAAGGATGCTCTATATAGGATGACTCTATAGTTATCACCTCTGAGGGAGCAGGATGCTCTATAGTTATCACCTCTGAGGGAGCAGGATGACTCTATATAGGATTATTCTATAGTTATCACCTCTGAGGGAGCAAGATGACTCCAAATAGGATGACTCTAAAGTTATCACCTCTGAGGGAGCAGGATGACTCTATAGATATCACCTCTGGAGCGAGCAGGATGACTCTATAGTTGTCACCTTTGAGGGAGAAGGATGACTCTATATGATTATTCTATAGTTATCACCTCTGAGGGGAGCAAGATGACTCCAAATAGGATGACTCTAAAGTTATCACCTCTGAGGGAGCAGGATGGCTCTATAGATATCACCTCTGAGGAGCAGGATGGCTCTATAGTTATCACCTCTGAGGGAGCAGGATGACTCTATAGTTATCATCTCTGAAGGAGCAGGATGACTCTATAGTTATTACCTCTGAGGGAGCAGGATGACTCTATATAGGGTGACTCTATAGTTATCACCTCTGAGGGAGCAGGATGACTCTATAGTTATCTACCTCTGAGGGAGCAGGATGACTCTATATAGGATGACTCTATAGTTATCACCTCTGAAGGAGCAGGATGACTCGATAGTTATCACCTCTGAGGGAGCAGGATGACTCTATAGTTATCACCTCTGAGGGAGCAGGATGACTCTATAGTTATCACCTCTGAAGGAGCAGGATGACTCTATAGTTATTACCTCTGAGGGAGAAGGGATGACTCTATATAGGGTGACTCTATAGTTATCACCTCTGAGGGAGCAGGATGACTCTATAGTTATTACCCCTGAGGGAGCAGGATGACTCTATATAGGTTGACTCTATAGTTATCACCTCTGAGGGAGCAGGATGACTCTATTGTTATCACCTCTGAGGGAGAAGGATGACTCTATATAGGATGACTCTATAGTTATCACCTCTGAGGAGCAGGATGACTCTCATAAGTTATCACCACTGAGGGAGCAGGATGACTCTAAAGATTTCACCTCTGAGGGAGCAGGATAACTCTGCAGATATCACCTCTGAGATAGCAGGATGACTCTGTATAGGGTGACTCTATAGTTATCACCTCTGAGGGAGAAGGATATCTCTATAGTTATCAGCTCTGAAGGAGCAGGAGATTACTCTATAGTTATCACCTCTGAGGGAGCAGTATGACTCTATAGTTATCACCTCTGAAGGGAGCAGGATGCTCTATAGTTATTACCTCTGAAGGAGAAAACAGCAGGATGTCTATAGTTATTACCTCTGAGGGAGAAGGATGACTATATAGTTATCACCTCTGAGGGAGAAGGATGACTCTATAGTTATCACCTCTGAGGAGCAGGATGACTCTATATAGGATAACTCTCATAGTTATCACCTCTGAGGGAGCAGGATGCTCTATATAGGATGACTCTATAGTTATCACCTCTGAGGGAGCAGGATGCTCTATAGTTATCACCTCTGAGGAGCAGGATGACTCTATATAGGATTATTCTATAAGTTATCACCTCTGAGGGAGCAAAGATGACTCCCAAATAGGATGACTCTAAAAAGTTATCACCTCTGAGGGAGCAGATGACTCTATAGTTATCACCTCTGAGGGGCGAGAGATGACTCTATATGGATGACTCTATAGTTGATCACCTCTGAAGGAGCAGGATGACTCTGATAGTTATCACCTCTGAGGGAGCAGAATGACTCTATAGTTATCACCTCTGAAGGAGCAGGACTACTCTATAGTTTATTACTCTGAGGAGCAGAGATACTCTATATGTGACTCTATAATTTATCACCTCTGAGGGAATTTTTGCAGGATCTCTATAGTTTATTCCACCTCTGAAGGAGCAGGATGACTCTATAGTTATTACACTCTGAGGGAGAAGGATACTCTATATGGGGTGACTCTATGAATTTATCTACCTCTCAGGGTCCAGGATACTCTATTGTTATCACCTCTGAGGGAGAAGGATACTCTATTAGATACTCTATAGTTTATCACCTCTGAGGGGAGCAGGATACTCTATAGTTATCACCACTGAGGGGTAGGATGACTCTAAAGATTTCACCTCTGAGGGAGCAGGATAACTCTACAGATATCACCTCTGAGATAGCAGGATACTCTATATAGGGTGACTATATAGTTATCACCTCTGAGAAATATTTGTTATCAGCTCTGAAAAAGGATTACTCCTATAGTTATCACCTCTGAGGGAGCAGTATGACTCTATAGTTATCACCTCTGAAGGAGCAGGATGCTCTATAGTTGTTATTACCTCTGAAGGAGTAGGATGCTCTATAGTTATTACCTCTGAGGAAGAAGATACATATAGTTATCACCTCTGAGGAAGAAGGATGACTCTATGGTGCTCACTCGAGGGAGCAGGTTGACTCTGTATAGGATAACTCTATGTTATCACCTCTGAGAGGATGCTCTATATGGATGACTCTATAGTTATCACCTCTGAGGGGGCAGGATGCTCTATAGTTATCACCTCTGAGGAGCAGAGATACTCTATCGGATTATTCTATAACATCACCTCTGAGGAGCAAATACTCCAAATAGGATACTCTAGAATTGTCACCTCTGAAAACGGATAGCTCTATAGATATCACCTCTGAGGAGCAGGATGACTCTATAGTTTATCACCTTTGAGAGAAGGATGACTCTATATAAGTTTATTCTGTAGTTATCACCTCTGAGGAGCTATACTCCCGTTAGAGATACTCTAAGAGATTTCACCTCTGAGGAGCAAATACTCT
>NW_025548799.1:0-1403 GCF_905237065.1 Salmo salar | reverse complement strand
TTTAACCTCTGGGGCTAGGTGGGACGCTTAGCGCACACCTGTGGTGCACTCCAACAGCAGGTAATTTCAAGATGCACTGATCCAAATAAATGTCAAACCAAAATTTTCTAAAATATAACTATGTTATACACTACTCCGATAAATATCTCCTTAAACTCCACCACGTTTTACTACTTCAAAATGTTTACGCGAAAATAATAAATTTAGAGTATAAGACAGTATATTTACAAGGGTTTAATGTTTTGTCAAGTCAAAGACAGGGTCACTGAAACTATAAAACCACAAAAATGATACACTAACCTTTTACAATCTCCATCAGATGATAATCTAGGACATTATGTTAGATAAATGCATGGCATTTTTAGTCTCTATCAAGTCTATATTTATATACAAAAACAAACGTTTACTATGGCATTGATGTTGAGAAATCGTTTTCAAATAACCGCAGTCAAGTCACGCTACAAATTAAATAATTAAAATTAGAAAATATTGCAGAATATTACATTGTCATTTAAAGAATTATAGATTTATACTTTGAACGAATCAACTTGCCAGATTTAAAAATAATTTTACTGGGAAATCACACTTGCAATAATTTGAGCACTGTGCCCAGAAAAAAATGCTGTTTAATACAGACCAGACGCTGCGTTGGGGAGATCTAAAATCGAAAAGTTACTGGTGTAATAATCTATTACCTTGATTCTCTACTGGATGTCACTCCAGGTATCACAGGTCCACAACGACGTAGTTTTGTCCAAAAAGCCCATTACGCAGGTCCAAAATCTCCGCTTCTCGTTAGCAAATGATGTTTGCTTTCAGCTGGATTTCGCTGCTGAATTAGGAAAAAATATATTTCCGCCTGTTTCAAACACGCCAAACGTTGTATAGCATAAATCATTAGGGCCTTTTTTTAACCAGAACATGAATACATTTTAAAGGTGGACGAATGCATAGCCTTTATAACGTATTGAAACGAGGGTACCCAATATGAAGTAGCTAACAAACAGGTGTCCAGAATGGGATATCACTGCTCCATGGCTCTTGTCCGCCAGATCTCCTCCAGAAGACTCAGTAAAACACTTTGTTGGCTAAGACATCGCAGAAGCAATAGAAGTGCTAAAATATTCCTAAACCCCTGTGTTTTTCTAACAATGGGATAGGTTTAAAGTCAACAACACATCAGGCATCCACTTCCTGTCAGAAAATGTCCTAGGTTTTGACTTGCCAAATGAGTTCTGTTATACTTACAGACACCATTCAAACAGTTTCCTAAAATTTAGAGTGTTTTCTATCCACATATAATAAGATAAGGCATATTCTAGTTACTGCAGGATTATAACGATTAAATCAAAAGATTTTTTTATCCAGACGTTACAATGCTGCCTTCAGACTCAACAGGTTAA